>NC_074698.1:354220-379220 GCF_029448725.1 Salvelinus fontinalis
AGCATGACCGGTTTGGCGGTGGGTCAGTCATGGTGTGGGGTGGCATTTCTTTGTGGGGCCGCACAGCCCTCCATGTGCTCGCCAGAGGTAGCCTGACTGCCATTAGGTACCGAGATGAGATCCTCAGACCCCTTGTGAGACCATATGCTGACACATGCACATTTGTGGCCTGCTGGAGGTCATTTTGCAGTGCTCTGGCAGTGCACCTCCTTGCACAAAGGCGGAGGTAGCAGTCCTGCTGCTGGGTTGTTGCCCTCCTACGGCCTCCTCCACGTCTCCTGATGTACTGGCCTGTCTCCTGGTAGCGCCTCCATGCTCTGGACACTACGCTGACAGACACAGCAAACCTTTTTGCCACAGCTCGCATTGATGTGCCATCCTGGATGAACTGCACTACCTGAGCCACTTGTGTGGGTTGTAGACTCCGTCTCATGCTACCACTAGAGTGAAAGCACCGCCAGCATTCAAAAGGGACCAAAACATCAGCCAGGAAGCATAGGAACTGAGAAGTGGTCTGTGGTCACCACCTGCAGAACCATTCCTTTTTTGGGGGTGTCTTACTAATTGCCTATAATTTCCACCTTTTGTCTATTCCATTTGCACAACAGCATGTGAAATGTATTGTCAATCAGTGTTGCTTCCTAAGTGGACAGTTTGATTTCACAGAAGTGTGATTGACTTGGAGTTACATTGTGTTGTTTAAGTGTTCCCTTTATTTTTTTGAGCAGTGTATATCCTATAGGACACCAACTTTGGTCAGAGAATGCCAATGACGTGGACGGTCTTCACTTGATTGACTGTAACTTTGTCAAATAAGCACCAATCGGGGACAGACAAAGCTAGCTAGATAGCCAATGAGCTGGGCTTTATGGGAGTATGTGGAAACCCAGTATCTGTCGCAAAATGTTGCTGCTAACCTTGTGCACATCAAGCCTTTTCCATTTGGACAAAGGTATAAGAATACGGAGAGTTATGATTTTTTTTTTGCAGTTTTGCAAATGTGGAACTTATAATATGGCTACTAATACTGGAAAAGCTAAATCAAAGTCCAAGTATACAGATTTGACGATATTCTTGCAGAAAAATGTAATGTGAATGTAAATGTCTCCTTCACGATTTGCCCAAATGTAACTGGGTGACTTCACACTAAATGACATGTAGTTTGCTCATACTTCAAGTTATCTGTCTGAAACCTTGCACATACACTGCTGCCATCTTGTGGACACCACCGGAATTACAACCAGAGTGATGGCTAGATTTGGGACCTTTCTGGTGCATTTCAAAGATGGTCAAAAGAAACGTTAGATTTTTCTTTGTAATATCTTGTACCAGATCTATTGTGTTATATTCTCCTACATTCAATTCATATTTCCACAAACTTCAAAGTGTTTCCAAATGGTACCAAGAATATGCATATCCTTGATTCAGGGCCTGAGCTATAGGCAGTTAGATTTGGGTATGTCATTTAAGGCAAACATTTAAAAAGGGGGCTATCCCTAAGCTAAGCTTTGAGGATAACTTGGAGAGAACCTCAGAAACCTTAAGACCTGGAGGATAACATGGTGGATCTCAGAAGCCTTGAGGCCTGGAGGATAACATGGTGGATCTCAGAAGCCTTGAGGCCTGGAGGATAACATGGTGGATCTCAGAAGACTTGAGGCCTGGAGGATAACATGGAGAGGACCTCAGAAGCCTTGAGGAGGGTCAAGATACTGTTTTACCAGCCCCTGAACATAGATACATCTGGATGTATTTAACCCATAAAAGTCTAAGCCCAGTCTAAGGGGGGGGGGGGGGGGGGGGGGGGGGTCATTTGTGTCCTATATCTGAGATATATATATTTACATGTATTAAACCCTTTATTTTTGGCACTAAACAGTCTCCATTATATACTTTCTTTAATTTATTCTACTGGTACCGAGTGACCTTCAGACGAGTTTTGTGAGGCCTGTGGGCGTGCCAGAGAAAAATAACAGAGTCTCACCTTTCTACAGAGGGGTCATATTGGTGTGTAGCCCAAACTGTTCGGACGCTACAGACTGAAGTTGGCAGATGGGCTGTACCGACTTCCGCAGAGTCCCAAGATCCTTGTGGGAGTCATAGAGCAAAACGACAACACCACCGTGTTCGTGAGAGTCTCATCTTTCCATAGAGGGGTCATAATAGATTGTAAACCAAACCGTTCGGACGCTACAGATGATTTTGCGAGAAGACTGATTTTCGGGATGTCTCATGGTCTGACAAACACCTAGCTCTGTCACCTTTCACCGCAGATTCGGAAGTGCGATAAATAAAATAAAATAGTATTAGTCACATGCGCCAAATACAACAGGTAGACCTTACAGTGAAATGCTTACTTACGAGCCCCTAACCAACAATGCAGTTAAAAAAACTACAGATAAGGATAAGAGATAAAAGTAACAAGTAATTAAAGAGCAGCAGTGAAATAACAATAGTGTACATGTAGGTAGAGTTATTAAAGTGACTATTTATAGATGACAACAGTGGTGTAAAGAGGGAGTGGGGGGGGGGGGCACTGAAAATAGTCTGGGTAGCCATTTGACTAGATGTCAAGGAGTCTTATGGCTTGGGGTTAGAAGCTGTTTAGAAGCCTCTTGGACCTAGACTTGGCGCTCTGGTACCGCTTGCCATGCGGTAGCAGAGGGAACAGTGTACGACTAGGGTGGCTGGAGTCGCTGACAATTTTTTGGGCCTTCCTCTGACACCGCCTGGTATAGAGGTCCTGGATGGCAGGAAGCTTGGCGCCAATAATGTACTGGGCCATTCGCACTACCCTCTGTAGTGCCTTGTGGTCTGAGGCCGAGCAGTTGCCATACCAGGCAGTGATGCAACCAGTCAGGATGTTCTCGATGGTGCAGCTGTAGAACATTTTGAGCATCTGAGGACCCATGCCAAATCTTTTCAGTCTCCTGAGGGGTAAAAGTTTTTGTCGTGCCCTCTTCACGACTGTCTTGGCGTGCTTGGACCATATTAGTTTGTTGGTGATGTGGACGCCAAGGAACTTGAAGCTCTCAACCTGCTCCACTACAGCCCCGTTGATGAGAATGGGGGCGTGCTCGGTCATCCTTTTTCCTGTAGTCCACAATCATCTCCTCTGTCTTGAGAGGTTGGTGTCCTGGCACCACACGGCCAGGTCTCTGACCTCCTCCCTATAGGCTGTCTCATCGTTGTCGGTGATCAGGCCTACGACAGTTGTGTCATCAGCAAAAATAATGATGGTGTTGGAGTCGTGCCTGGCCGTGCGGTCATGAGTGAACAGGGAGTACAGGAGGGGACTGAGCACGCACCCCTGAGGGGCCCTTGTGTTGAGGATCAGCGTAGCGGACGTGTTGTTACCTACCCTTACCACCTGGGGACGGCCCATCAGGAAGTCCAGGATCCAGTTGCAGAGGGAGGTGTTTAGTCACAGGGTCCTTAGTTTATTTATGAGCTTTGAGGGCACTATGGTGTTGAACGCTGAGCTGTCGTCAATGAATAGCATTCTCACATAGGTGTTTCTTTTGTCCAGGTGGGAAAGGGCAGTGTGGAGAGCAATGGAGATTGCATCATCTGTGGATCTGTTGGGGTGGTATGCAAATTGGAGTGGGTCTAGTGTGTCTGGGATGATGGTGTTGATGTGAGCCATGACCATGGCTACAGACGTGAGTACTATGGGTCGGTAGTCATTTAGGCAGGTTACCTTAGTGTTCTTGGGCACAGGGACTATGCTGGTCTGCTTAAAACATGTTGGTATTACAGACTCGGACAGGGAGAGGTTGAAAATGTCAGTGAAGACACTTACCAGTTGGTCAACGCATGCTTGAAGTACACGTCCTGCTAATCCGTCTGGCCCTGCGGCCGTGTGAATGTTCACCTGTTTAAAGGTCTTACTCACATCGGCTGCGGAGAACGTGATCACACAGTCTTCCGGAACAGCTGGTGCTCTCATGCATGTTACAGTGTTATTTTCCTCGAAACGAGCATAGAAGTACTTTAGCTCGTCTGGTAGGCTTGTGTATCTGGGCAGCTCTCGGCTCTGCATACCCTTGTAGTCTGTAATGGTTTGCAAGCCCTGCCTCATCCGACGAGCATCCGCGCCGGTGTAGTACAATTTGATTTTAGTCCTGTATTGACGCTTTGCCTGTTTGATGGTTCGCTGGAGCCCATAGTGGGATTTCTTATAAGCTTCCGGGTTAGAGTCCCGCTCCTTGAAAGCGGCAGCTCTAGCCTTTAGCTCAGTCCAGATACTGCCTGTAGTCCATGGCTTCTGGTAGGGGTATGTACGTACGTTCACTGTGGCGACGACGTCATCGATGCACTTATTGATGAAGCCAATGACAGATGTGGTGTACTCCTCAATGCCATCGGAAGAATCCCGGGAACATGTTCCAGTTTGTGCTAGCAAAACAGTCCTGTAGTTTATTATCTACGTCATCTGACCACTTCTTTATTGATCTAGTCACTGGTGCTTCCTGCTTTAATTGTTGCTTGTAAGCAGGAATCAGGAGGATAGAATTATGGTCAGATTTGCCAAATGGAGGGCGAGGGAGAGCTTTGTATGCGTCTCTGTGTGTGGAGTATAGGTGGTCCAGAGTTCGTTTTCCTCTGGTTGCACATTTAACATAATGATAGAAATTTGGTAAAACAGATTTAAGTTTCCCTGCATTAAAGGTTACTAGAAGCGCCGTCTCTGGGTGAGCGTTTTCTTATTTGCTTATGGAGGAATACAGCTCATTCAATGTTGTCTTTGTGTCAGCCTCTGATTTTGGTGGTATGTAAACAGCTACAAAAAATACAGATGAAAACTCTCTCGGTAGGTAGTGTGGTCTACAGCTTATCATGAGAAACTCTACCTCAGGTGAGCAATAGCTCAAGACTTCCTTAGATATCGTGCACCAGCTGTTGTTTACAAAAATACATATACCACCGCCCCTTGTCTTACCAGACGCCGCTGTTCTATCCTGCCGGGAACATCGTATAACCAGCCAGCTGTATGTTAATTTTATCGTTGTTCAACCACGAATAAGATGTTACCGTGTTTAATGTCTCATTGGTAGTTTAATCTTCTGCGTAACTCGTTGATTTTATTGTCCAAAGATTGCAAGTTTGATAGCAGAATGGAGGGAAGTGGGGGTTTATTCGATCGCCTGCTAATTCTCAGAAGGCAGCCGGTCCTTCGGCCCCTCTTTCTCTGCTTCCTCTTCACGCAGATCACGGGGATCAGGGCCTGTTCCTGAGGCAGCAACGTATCTTTCGTGTCGGGCTCGTGAAAGGAAAAAGAGGATTCTGCTAGTCCATGGTGAGTAATCGCAGTCCTGATGTCTTGAAGTTATTTTTGGTCATAAGAGACGGTAGCGGCAACAATATGTATAAAATAAGTAAAAAGGCGGATGCAGTGGATTGAGACACATCCAATGTAATAAAACAGATATCTCTAGCTTAAATTGACGGGTTTTGATTGGGATTTTTGTAATATGCTAATTAGATGTTTGTGGTGCGCGGACATCAACCTTAGGGGGTTTAATACTAAAGATGCCTGTGTGTGTTTCATTTTGGGAGTCCTTTGATGCATGTTTTTGGGGATAAGTTTGCTGAGATCACAGACACACACACGCACACGCACACGCACACGCACACGCACCCGCACACGCACACGCACACGCACACGCACCCACACCCACACCCACACCCACACCCACACCCACACACACACACACACACACACACACACACACACACACACACCATTTAAAAATAAAAAAATTAAAATGTACATCCAGAGATGGGCATGGACAACAATCCTTACAGATACTGGCTCATCTAACATTCATAGTGGATACTTTAGAACCTGACAACATTCTGCTTCATTTCTTATTCATAGTGAGCTACAGCCGGGCATCTTGGCTCCTGTGTGTTAAAACAGGGAGGTTTGACTGAGCCTTTCCAAGCAGGGCCATGATGTACACAGCAGGAGAGGACACACACACATGCAGCCTTTCAGATGCTCTATGTTGCGTGGTGTGTCTGTGTGTGTGTGTGTCTGTGTGTGTGTGTCTGTGCGTGCGTGTGTGCAGACGGTGTTGTTAATTACATAACAAACGCTCAGCACATGAAATGCAATGTTCACTATATCAGCCACAACATCAGTCACCAGTGGTGTAAAGTACAAATACTTTAAAGTACTACTTAAGTAGTTTTAGGGGTATCTGTACTTTACTATTCATATTTTTGACAACTTTCACTTACTTACTTCACTACATTCCTAAAGAAAATATGTCCTTTTTACTCCATACATTTTTCGTGACACCCAAAAGTATCTGTTACATTTTGAATGCTTAGCAGGACAGAAAAATGGTCCAATTCACACACTTACCAGGGAGAACATCCCTGGTCATCCCTACGGCCTCTGATCTGGCGGACTCACTAAACACAAATGCTTTCTTTGTAAATTATGTCTGAGTGTTGGACTCTGCGTCTGGTTTGCTTAATATAAGGAATGTGAAAAGATTCATACTTTTACATTTACTTTCGGTACTTAAGTATATTTAAAACCAAATACTTTTAGACTTTTACTCAAGTAGTATTTTACTGGGTGACTTTCACTTTTCTATTTAGGTATCTTTACTTTTACTCAAGTCTGATAATTGGTTATTTTTTTCACCACTGTCAGTCAATATATCAGTCACACCAGTGTCACAGGGAGTCTAAAGAAAGGCTGGTGTGGAGGGTGGGGAATGGGTTCTCACTTCTCACCGCATGTTGTCAATATTAAACTGTAATCAATCCATCAAATGATACAGTGGTGAAACTGAATTTGTCTGACACTTTTTACAAAGTCGTTTGTCGCAGAAGCATTACCGCTTTGCGGGGGTGACATTTTGACAGACAGAGACAGACAGACAGAGACAGACAGACAGACAGACAGACAGACACAGACAGACAGACAGACAGACAGACAGACAGACAGACAGACAGACACCGACAGAGACACCGACAGAGACACAGACAGACACCGGCAGAGACACAGCCAGAGACACAGACAGACATAGACATACACACAGACAGACAGAGACACATACAGACAGGGACATACACACACAGAGGCACAGACAGACAGAGACACACAGACAGACTGACCTGTAGTATCTGGCAGCGGTCTGAAGTGCAGTCGATGTTCTCACAGGGCTGGTACATCCCCAGTGTGACACAGTTGAGCAGAATCACCATGATACTGATCCTCTCAAACCATGTATGGACAGCAAAGGGTTAAGAAACACAGTGGACAACCAGGGACAGTACACACACATACTGAAAGGCAATAACATATGATACTCGCAAATGAGGGAAAAACATACAGTAGGCACATACACACACGAACATACGCAAGCGCACCCACACACCCACGCGCACACAAATAGTGAAAGGCTTTCATCGTATGATACACAGACACATTCACAGGTAGAGCTTTAAAAAAACGAGAGATTAACACACACTGCACTGGGTGATGCTGAGTGGTGCTTGTAAATGAAAGGGATTAACAGACTGGTGCCGGAGGGAGGGGAGTGGGGATGTAAAACAAAACTGTCTCTGGCTCAAAGCCAGCTGCACTCAGACACTATCTACGTCGGTCTCTCTCTCAATTTTCAATTCAATTCAATTCAATTGACTTTATTGACATGGTAAGTTCGTTATTACTTACATTGTCAAAGTATACATATCGAAAAATAAAAATCAAATATATATGTATATATATACAAAATATATATATATTTATATATAAATAAATGGTGGGACCAACAGCAATAATAACAGTAGTAGTGGACATGGGATTACCATTAACAACAACTACAACAACAATATTAATCCGAACAACGATAAATTTACACAACAGTAGTAGACCAGTGTCAATATGACTTGAGAAGACATTTGACCTGGTATGAAAGACAAAACAAAACTAAGCTAAATGGGAAATATTATCAATATTACTTTGCATTTTTCACTGGCTGTCCCTCAGGTTGTGGCAGGAGGACACATATATTTGGCTGCCAAAACTGCACATTTTGGCTTTTCACCCAATAAATATTTGATTTTTTCTTCATCTTTTATAGTTTCAAATTCTTTGTATTGAGTTATAATTTTGGGAAAGAAATATGCTCTTAGGTCTGAGTATTTGTCACAGTGTAGTAGGAAATGCACCTCTGTCTCTACCTCTCCCCTGGAGCAGAGTGAGCACAGCCTGTCCTCTCTGGGCAGCCAGGTTTGTCTGTGACGACCGGTCTCTATAGCCAGACGGTGCTCACTGAGTCTGTACCTAGTCAATGTTTTCCTCAGTTTTCTATCAGTCACAGTGGTCAGATAGTCTGCCACCATGTACTGTCTGTTTAGAGCCAAATAGCATTGAAGTTTACTTTGATTTTTTGTGGTGTCTTTCCAATAGGTTATATATTTTTCTTTTTGTTTTGTGATGATTTGGTTGGGCCAGATTTTCTGAGGGCTGTCCCGAGGCTCTATGGGGTTGGTTTGGGTTGGTGAACTGAGCCTAAGAACCAGCTGGCTGAGGGGAATCTTCTCTGGTTTCATCTCTTGACATTGTAGAGCTGTGTGATGGAATGTTTTAGGGTCACTTGTTTTTAGATGGTTGTAAAATTTGATGGCTCTTTTTTCTATTCGAATGAGGAGGGGGTTTGGCCCAATTCTGCCCTACATGCGTTATTTGGAGTTTTTCTTTGTACTTGCAATACAGTCTTGCAAAACTCTGCATGCAATATTTCAGTTGGATGTTTGTCCCATTTAGTAAATTCATTATTAGAGAGTGGACCCCATACTTCACTGCCATATAGAGCAATTGGTTCTATAACTGATTGAAAAATTTTGAGCCAGATTCTAATTGGAATTTCAATTTTGATGTTCCTTTTAATGGCATAGAATGCTCTTCTTGCTTTGTCTCTCAGCTCATTCACAGCCATGTGAAAGCTACCTGTGTTGCTCATATTTAGTCCTAGATATCTCTCTCTCTCTGTCTGTTTGTCTCGCTCTCTCTCTGTCTCTCTCGCTGTCTATCTGTCTCCCTGTGTCCCTGTGTCTCTGTGTCTGTCTCCAACTCCATCTCCGCCTCCGTTATTCTCTCTGTCTCTGTCTCCGTCTCTCTCTGTTTCTCTCTGTCTTTCTCTCAGTCTTCGTCTCTGTCCAGGTTTGTCCCAATACTCTTACTGGACTTCTTTCCTCCTATCCTTAACTTCATGACTGCAAAGCCAGGTGATCTCTCACAAAGCCAGGTGATCTCTCACAAAGCCAGGCGGTCTCTCACAAAGCCAGGTCATCTCTCACAAAGCCAGGTGATCTCTTACAAAGCCAGGTGATCTCTCACAAAGCCAGGTGATCTCTAACAAAGCCAGGTGATCTCTCACAAAGCCAGGTGATCTCTCACAAAGCCATGTGAATTCGCACAAAGCCAGGTGATCTCTCACAAAGCCAGGTGAACTCTAACAAAGCCAGGTGATCTCTCAGAAAGCCAGGTCATCTCTCACAAAACCAAGTGATCTCTCGCACATGCAAACACACCACACACACACACATTGACATGATGGTGGTTTGGTGGCCTATACCACTCACCACTCTACTGACATGGAGCAAAACTACTGCACTGCTGCTCAATACACACACACACACACACACACACACACACACACACACACACACACACACACACACACACACACACACACACACACACACACACACACACACACACACACACACACACACACACACACACACACACACACACACACACTTGGACATAAACACACTTGGACATAAACACCCACACGCTTGGACATAAACACCCACACGCTTGGACATAAACACCCACACGCTTGGACATAAACACACACACGCTTGGACATAAACACCCACACGCTAGGACATAAACACCCACACGCTTGGACATAAACACCCACACGCTTGGACGTAAACACCCACACGCTTGGACATAAACAAACAAGTGCTTGGACATAAACAAACAAGTGCTTGGACATTGACACACACACGCTTGGACATTGACACACTCACACACATAATTTCCCTCCTCCCTGTTTTCTATGAAATTGTTCCTTATCATAATTAGCCTAGTTACTATCTTATGTAGTCTTTATCATCTCTTCATATGTTTCTATCGGTGCATTGGTAGGCTACCTTTGAACTTTGACCTTTTGCACTTCAAATGCCTCGGCGGAGGTGTGTGTGTGTGCATGTGTGTGTTCGTGCAGATACACAAGTGTGTGTGTTACGGTACATTAGAGGTAGGTGTGTTTTAACATAAAGCATGTTGTCCTCAGGAGATGAATAGATGAATCCCCCTTTCTCTCTCAACATCTCTCCCCCTTTCTCTCCCACCCTCTCTCCCCCTTTCTCTCCCACCCTCTCTCCCCCTTTCTCTCTCACCCTCTCTCCCCCTTTCTCTCCCACCCTCTCTCCCCCTTTCTCTCTCACCCTCTCTCCCCCTTTCTCTCTCACCCTCTCTCCCCCTTTCTCTCTCACCCTCTCTCCCCCTTTCTCTCTCACCCTCTCTCCCCCTTTCTCTCTCACCCTCTCTCCCCCTTTCTCTCTCACCCTCTCTCCCCCTTTCTCTCTCACCCTCTCTCCCCCTTTCTCTCTCACCCTCTCTCCCTCTTTCTTTCTTTCCCCCTCCCTCACTCTTCTCTCCCCTCTCTCTCTCTAGTTCACTGCATCTTACCTTCTTTTTCTATGCCTCTACTCTCTCTCTCTCTCTCTCTCTCTCTCTCTCTCTCTCTCTCTCTTTATTGCTATGCCAATTGTTCCCTATTTATCTGCATGTCTCTCCCTCTCCCTCCCTCTCTTTCATCTCTCTCTGTGTTTCTTTCTCCCTGTTCATTCCCAAAGCGTCACAGAGCACAGGGTTGCCTGAGTGGCCTCACAGAAACACTTAAGTAGCGCTAAACAGGCGGCAGTGCAGAATCAATCAGCCCTAATAGCTGGTGAATGTGTTATGTAGTGAAAACACAGCACTCCCAGAGAGGCAGGGAAGCTGCCTGCAGGCTTACATCTGGGAGAGCTAGTTTGGACATCAGGGAGAAACACATACATACACACAAACGCACATGCTCATGCACTCACTGACGCACACACACACAACAGCTTGTGTGAAAACGATGTAATCTAACATATATCTATTACTCTCATACACCCAAATACACAGAGGGCGATATTGAGTCATTTCACCTTTCCGCACAAGGCCCTTAAAGGGAAAAATAAAATAAAAATGGGAAAAATACGTATACTTTCTTTATGAAACACCATTTTCCACCACCATGTTAGAGGCTAAATTCTGGTCCTGGATGTTACATATCACGTTCAACCAATCAGGTTGCAGCAGTCTGTTGTTAACCCTTGGTTCGAACATTGTATGCAATGTCAGGAAGTGGCATTGGCCACCATGGCACAGTGGGGGAAAGGGGGGTTTCATAAAGAAAGTACGCATATTCTCCTGTTTTTTTCAACCTTCTCGCCATTAAATCAGCTTAAGGAGGAAATGGACACGTTTGCAGCCTGAATGGAAAATGTTTTAGGTACAAACAGGTCCACAGGTAATACGAGTACATAGCCGGCTGAATGCAGTCCCTTTGGACGGAAAGATGAAACGACTAAAAATGGCCATCTGCCGGCCTTTGGGCTAGTGTCTATGAGGTGTGAGGTGTGACTCTTCTGTTTCCAGTTCAGTTTGCTGGCCTTACCCAGGGGCTCCGGACTCTCAGCTGGACTCAGAACAGTGTTTCAGTGTTGTTGCTCCTGTATCAGTATGATTGAACTGTAGAGTGTCCATGTGTCTCCTATTGACACCACAGTTAGTGTCCTGGGATACAACCGTATCACACACAAACACAACCGTACAACCGAATAGGCTAGGCTACTAGGTCATATCCTGGATACAGTCGTGGGAGGCGGCTAGGCTATTAGGTCATATCCTGGATACAGTAGTGGGGAGGCAGCTAGGCTACTAGGTCATATCCTGGATACAGTCGTGGGAGGCGGCTAGGCTATTAGGTCATATCCTGGATACAGTGGTGGGGAGGCAGCTAGGCTATTAGGTCATATCCTGGATACAGTGGTGGGGAGGCGGCTAGGCTATTAGGTCATATCCTGGATACAGTAGTGGGGAGGCAGCTAGGCTATTAGGTCCTATCCTGGATACAGTAGTGGGGAGGCAGCTAGGCTATTAGGTCATATCCTGGATACAGTCATGGGGAGGCAGCTAGACTACTAGGTCATATCCTGGATACAGTAGTGGGGAGGCAGCTAGGCTATTAGGTCATATCCTGGATACAGTAGTGGGGAGGCAGCTAGGCTATTAGGTCCTATCCTGGATACAGTAGTGGGGAGGCAGCTAGGCTATTAGGTCATATCATGGATACAGTCGTGGGGAGGCAGCTAGGCTATTAGGTCCTATCCTGGATACAGTAGTGGGGAGGCAGCTAGGCTATTAGGTCATATCCTGGATACAGTAGTGGGGAGGCGGCTAGGCTATTAGGTCATATCCTGGATACAGTAGTGGGGAGGCGGCTAGGCTATTAGGTCATATCCTGGATACAGTAGTGGGGAGGCGGCTAGGCTATTAGGTCATATCCTGGATACAGTAGTGGGGAGGCAGCTAGGCTATTAGGTCATATCCTGGATACAGTCGTGGGGAGGCAGCTAGGCTATTAGGTCATATCCTGGATACAGTAGTGGGGAGGCGGCTAGGCTATTAGGTCATATCCTGGATACAGTCGTGGGGAGGCAGCTAGGCTATTAGGTCATATCCTGGATACAGTAGTGGGGAGCCAGCTAGGCTATTAGGTCCTATCCTGGATACAGTAGTGGGGAGGCAGCTAGGCTATTAGGTCATATCCTGGATACAGTAGTGGGGAGGCGGCTAGGCTATTAGGTCATATCCTGGATACAGTAGTGGGGAGGCGGCTAGGCTATTAGGTCATATCCTGGATACAGTAGTGGGGAGGCGGCTAGGCTATTAGGTCATATCCTGGATACAGTAGTGGGGAGGCAGCTAGGCTATTAGGTCATATCCTGGATACAGTCGTGGGGAGGCAGCTAGGCTATTAGGTCATATCCTGGATACAGTAGTGGGGAGGCAGCTAGGCCAGTCCAGCTGATCCTTCTACTGAACCATGGAGATAAAGTCTGTCTGTCTGCACACTGCAGCCACTGGTTCAACTCACCTTAACATCTCTCTCTCTCTAATTCCTCCATCTCTATCTTCAGATGCTCTGTCCATTTCTCTCAGTTGCCTTTCTACTTTGTTTATTCATTCTCCTTTTGTTACTGTGTGTGTCTTAATATTTCTCAAGCTCAAGCTCTCTCGCCACCTTTCTTTTTTCTGACCCTGCCACTTTACCAAGCTCTTTTTCCACATCACAATAACTAAACTTTTATCTTTCTCTCACTCTCCCTCCTTTCTCTGCCGCTCCTTTCTCTCGGCCTGTCTTTGTCTGTCTCTCGCTCATTACCGGCACCCCTGCCCTCTCTTTCTCTCTTCCAATCTCTCTCTTACCCCCTCCCCCTCCCCCTCTGTCTCTTCCACTCTCTTCCCCCCACTCTCTCCCTCTCTCTCCCTCCCCCTCTTTCTCTTCCCCCCTCTCTCACTACTTGTCATTCTTCTGACGTTATCAAATATTTTCCTGGCAGAATAAAATGAGTGTAATCACCAGAAACCAGACATAAATTAAAAAATAAATAAATGGCAGCATTTGTGAAACAAATGTTCAAGCTGAGTGCTTTTTCATTAGTTTTGTCACTCCTGTAGTAATGACATGTTCCCAGCATGCCAGAGTTACACGTCTCTATAGCAGTCTTATTCTGCATCCCAAATGAAACCCCATTCCCTCCGTAGTGCACTACTTTTAAAGAGTACTCTGGGCCCTGGTCAAAAGTTCTGCACTATTTTCTGTGTGTCTAAACCATGCAGAATCAGTTTCCTTCACCATGAGGCAATACGACACAGTGCCTTTTATGTGTGACATCATCAGGTGTTCAACCTTCCCAAGTTCTCTCACGTCACCCCGCTCCTCCGCTCTCTCCACTGGCTTCCAGTTGAAGCTCGCATCCGCTACAAGACCATGGTGCTTGCCTACGGAGCTGTGAGGGGAACGGCACCTCAGTACCTTCAGGCTCTGATCAGGCCCTACACCCAAACAAGGGCACTGCGTTCATCCACCTCTGGCCTGCTCGCCTCCCTACCACTGAGGAAGTACAGTTCCCGCTCAGCCCAGTCAAAACTGTTCGCTGCTCTGGCACCCCAATGGTGGAACAAACTCCCTCACGACGCCAGGACAGCGGAGTCAATCACCACCTTCCGGAGACACCTGAAACCCCACCTCTTCAAGGAATACCTAGGATAGGATAAAGCAATCCTTCTGCCCCCCCCCCCCCCTTAAAAGATCTAGATGCACTATTGTAAAGTGGCTGTTCCACTGGATGTCATTAGGTGAATGCACCAATTTGTAAGTCGCTCTGGATAAGAGCGTCTGCTAAATGACTTAAATGTAAATGTAAATCAGACTGTGCCTGTCACATCTCACTACCATCTGTCACACACACACACACACACACACACACACACACACACACACACACACACACACACACACACACACACACACACACACACACACACACACACACACACACACACACACACACACATCTAAGGTTTAACTTCAGGCGTACGTGTGGTTGGATTTATAAGGTGTGGCAGATATGTGATTTGGTGTAATCACAGGATAATGTGATATGATAGGTGGGGGATTGGGGGAGTAACCAGACTATGCAACGTGATATGTGAGGATATGACAACATATAATATGCTAGGAAAGCGTGTCACATGCTTTGTGAATGTACAATATGGACAAGATGACATTATTAGAGCCCTATTCAACGTGTTAAATAACATTGATCAGAACAAGAGTAGTTCCTTGATACTTCTATGAGTTATTTCCAGAAATCTTTTTACCAAGTCCCTCCACCTCTCTTCCACTCTCTTTTCGACAGACTCCACAGCCTCCATGTGCTCTCACATCTTTAAAGCCTAACTGAAACTGCAGTGGTGGTGGGGTCTACGTTACTGCTCGTCTGCTTGCCTCAGCAAATGTGAGTTGTACTTTGTTCACTCCAACTTTTCCTCAGAGGATATAGCTGCCAACCAATGTTTGGCATTGTCTTGTTAAGGCTTCATATGAATATGGATAGATTATGTACAGTATTTTTGAGTTTGCCAAAAATAAAATCATCCTTTGATCCAAAAATATATATACAAAAATTACAAATCCAAAAGTAACCCATTTTTAATAATGTCCATAAAAAAATAACCCTGTCACAATATTCAACTAGACTTGTCATCTCAAACTGAGACTCCATATTCACTTCAATAGCTTGTATGAGTATCAATACGGTCTAGATGTATACTGCCATCACTTGACAATGACATACACTGGACACACAGAGTAAAGTTACAGCGCACAAAAAATACAATGTAATACAATACAATGCAGTATTGAGAGAAATAAACTAAAAACGTGGTAACACGTGACCTCAGTCCCTCTCTTTTCTGGGAAAAAGGAGAGAAGGAGAAAGTGTACTTGGGAGAAATCCAGAGACTACAGACTACATGAGTGTTGCTAAAAGCATGGAGAGGGCATGGTGTATTTGTGTGTTTGTGTGTTTGTGTGTGTTTGTTTGTAAATGTGTTTGTGTGTTTCTTTGTGTGTTTGTGTGGATGTGTGTTTGTATGTGTGTTTGTATGTGTGTTTATATGTTCGTATGTGTGATTGTGTATTTGTGTGTTTGTGTGATTGTGTATTTGTGTATTTGTGCATTTGTGTGATTGTGTATTCGTGTGATTGTGTGTTTGTATGTGTATTTGTGTGTTTGTGTCCCTATTAGGGTCAGTAGCGAGATGCACTTAGAGAAGGATCAGGAATAAGGTACAGGAATAGAAAGAAATTAACACTTTAATGCAGGAGGGTCTCGCGCACGCACGCACGCACGCACGCACGCACGCACACACGCACACACACACACACACACACACACACACACACACACACTGCGGATGGAGTCTACTGGTAGAGAGAGTGGTAGGTCAGTGATGTGGTAGTACTAGCTACCTTCCTCTCTCTACCAGAAGGTTATGGTTAGGGTAGTGGTAGAGAGAGGGGTAGGTCAGTGATGTGGTAGTACTAGCTACCTTCCTCTCTCTACCAGAAGGTTATGGTTAGGGTAGTGGTAGAGAGAGTGGTAGGTCAGTGATGTGGTAGTACTAGCTACAGAGGGACTGGGAGAATTCCTTAAGACAAGCCTGGCTGCGTTGCCACAGCAACGGGATCAGATGAGGTGCCTCCACGGAGACAAGCTAAACACTGTGCTATTGTGTGTGTGTGTGTGTGTGTGTGTGTGTGTGTGTGTGTGTGTGTGTGTGTGTGTGTGTGTGTGTGTGTGTGTGTGTGTGTGTGTGTGTGTGTGTGTGTGTGTGGGTGCATGCAAGCACGTGGTGTACGTTTCTGTGATTGTGAGTGAGTGCTCATAGCTCTCTGTGTGATCATAGCTCTCTGTGTGATCATAGCTCTCTGTGTGATCATAGCTCTCTGTGTGATCACGTGTTGATCTCTGTCTGCATCAGCACTCTTCAGTTTATTCCAGTGGTTAGTGAAGCACAGTGTCTCCCATTAACTCCCTCTAATACATCTGGTACAGAACACACAGAGAGGACAAACTGACTCCCTCTAATACATCTGGTAGAGAACACACAGAGAGGACAAACTGACTCCCTCTAATACATATTGTACAGAACACACAGAGAGGACAAACTGACTCCCTCTAATACATCTGGTACAGAACACACAGAGAGGACAAACTGACTCCCTCTAATACATCTGGTAGAGAACACACAGAGAGGACAAACTGACTCCCTCTAATACATCTAGTACAGAACACACAGAGAGGACAAACTGACTCCCTCTAATACATCTGGTACAGAACACACAGAGAGGACAAATTGACTCCCTCTAATACATCTTGTACAGAACACACAGAGAGGACAAACTGACTCCCTCTAATACATATTGTACAGAACACACAGAGAGGACAAACTGACTCCCTCTAATACATCTGGTACAGAACACACAGAGAGGACAAACTGACTCCCTCTAATACATCTGGTACAGAACACACAGAGAGGACAAACTGACTCCCTCTAATACATCTGGTACAGAACACACAGAGAGGACAAACTGACTCCCTCTAATACATCTGGTACAGAACACACAGAGAGGACAAACTGACTCCCTCTAATACATCTGGTACAGAACACACAGAGAGGACAAACTGACTCCCTCTAATACATCTGGTACAGAACACACAGAGAGGACAAACTGACTCCCTCTAATACATCTAGTACAGAACACAGAGAGAGGACAAACTGACTCCCTCTAATACATCTGGTACAGAACACACAGAGAGGACAAACTGACTCCCTCTAATACATCTGGTACAGAACACACAGAGAGGACAAACTGACTCCCTCTAATACATCTAGTACAGAACACACAGAGAGGACAAACTGACTCACTCTAATACATCTAGTACAGAACACACAGAGAGGAAAACTGACTCCCTCTAAGACATCTTGTACAGAACACACAGAGAGGACAAACTGACTCCCTCTAATACATCTAGTACAGAACACACAGAGAGGACAAACTGACTCCCTCTAATACATCTGGTACAGAACACACAGAGAGGACAAACTGACTCCCTCTAATACATCTGGTACAGAACACACAGAGAGGACAAACTGACTCCCTCTAATACATCTGGTACAGAACACACAGAGAGGACAAACTAACTCACTCTAATACATCTGGTACAGAACACACAGAGAGGACAAATTGACTCCCTCTAATACATATTGTACAGAACACACAGAGAGGACAAACTGACTCCCTCTAATACATCTGGTACAGAACACACAGAGAGGACCAACTGACTCCCTCTAATACATCTGGTACAGAACACACAGAGAGGACAAACTGACTCCCTCTAATACATCTGGTAGAGAACACACAGAGAGGACAAACTGACTCCCTCTAATACATCTGGTACAGAACACACAGAGAGGACAAACTGACTCCCTCTAATACATCTGGTACAGAACACCCAGAGAGGACAAACTGACTCCCTCTAATACATCTGGTACAGAACACACAGAGAGGACAAACTGACTCCCTCTAATACATCTAGTACAGAACACAGAGAGGAAAAATTAATAGGAAGAGAGACACATAAATAGAAAGAGATGAAAATGGAGAGAAAAGAGTTTGGGTGTATAAGAGGGAGAGAGAGGGGAGAGACAGGCAGACAAAGAGAGATAGAAAGAAGAAGAGAGAGAGGGAGAGGTAGAGCGCTTGGGTGACAGGACGAGTGGTGACATCCGTCGGGGCAGTTTGACTCCAGCGTGACAACAGGCATCCTCGGCAACCATACCAGCCTCCCTCCAGCCATCTGTCGCTATCGCTCCTCTCCTTTACCTCATCCCCCTCTCTCTACCCCTGTCCCTCCTAATACCTCCGGTTCCCTCTCTTCCACTCGACCCGGTCTCTCTCCCGTCTTTCAACTATTTCTGTCTCTCCTTCCCCCTCTCTCTCTCTCCATCTCTGTTCTCCACTTCCAGCCCAACCCTCTGTTCCCTTCTGCTTTCCCTCCACTGATGTTTCTCTCTTTAACCCCACTCCACTTCCTGCTTTCTTTTCACTCCACCCCTTTTGTCTTTCTCTCTCTCCCCCTTCCTCTCTTTCACCTCATGCCTCGCTCACTCTTTCGCTCCACCACTCTTCCCTCCTCATCTGACCTTTTCACTGGCGTCCCAGTCTTTGCCACTGGCCAAGGAAGAGGAAAAGCGAGAGAGGGAACAACAGAGAGAGACAGGGAAAGAGAAAGGGCAAAAGGAAAATGAAACAAACGTTTATGTGCAGTGAACACACCTCACCTGTGTGTGTATCTGTGTGTGTGTGTGTGTGTGTGTATCTGGTCTGGTCTACACACTACATGTGTATTGGTCTGTGAGTTGTAGCTCCAGTGTTTATTGGTAATGCCCTCATAAGACATTGGTTACCGTGTAAGCGGCTCTCTATGCTCTCCGTTGCCATGGCAGAGTGGCGAGTATGTCTCGTGTCATTCTAACCCTCTGTCTGGTGGATAGGAATGTTTAAATGTGAGTGTGTGTACTGTATCTGTGTGGAGTGGAGTGGTGAAGTGTGTATGTTGGTATGAGACTGTGTGTTTTCTCTTTGCCTCTCTGTTGTTCTGAGCCTTAATGGAACTAACTCTAATTTGAGTTGGTACAGGTGTGCTGTCTAAAACTATGTGTGAATGGGTACAGGGTGTGCTGTCTACACTATGTGTGAATGGGTACAGGGTGTGCTGTCTACACTATGTGTGAATGGGTACAGGTGTGCTGTCTACACTATGTGTGAATGGGTACAGGGTGTGCTGTCTACACTATGTGTGAATGGGTACAGGTGTGCTGTCTACACTATGTGTGAATGGGTACAGGTGTGCTGTCTACACTATGTGTGAATGAGTACAGGGTGTGCTGTCTACACTATGTGTGAATGGGTACAGGGTGTGCTGTCTACACTATGTGTGAATGAGTACAGGGTGTGCTGTCTACACTATGTGTGAATGGGTACAGGGTGTGCTGTCTACACTATGTGTGAATGGGTACAGGGTGTGCTGTCTACACTGTGTGTGAATGGGTACAGGGTGTGCTGTCTACACTACTAGAATACTAGAATTAACCTCCTTTCTCATACAATACTAGAGTTAACCTCTTTTATCATACAATACTAGAGTTAACCTCCTTTCTCATACAATACTAGAGTTAACCTCTTTTATCATACAATACCAGAGTTAACCTCCTTTATCGTGGGTACAGGTACCCATACAATACTAGTTAACCTCCTTTATGATACAATACTAGAGTTAACCTCCTTTATGATACAATACTAGAGTTAACCTCCTTTATGATACAATACTAGAGTTAACCTCCTTTATCATACAATACTGTAGTTAACCTCCTTTATGATACAGTACCAGGGTTAACCTCCTTTATCATACAATACTAGAGTTAATCTCCTTTATCATGGGTACAGGTACCCATACAATACCAGAGTTAACCTCCTTTATCATACAATACTAGAGTTAACCTCCTTTATCATACAATACTAGAGTTAATCTGCTTTATCATACAATACTAGAGTTAACCTCCTTTGTCATGGGTACAGGTACCAATACAATACTATAGTTAACCTCCTTTATCATACACTACTAGAGTGAACCTCCTTTATCATACACTGCTAAAGTTAACCTCCTTCATCATACAATACTAGAGTTAAACTTCTTTATCATACAATACTAGAGTTAACCTCCTTTATCATACAATACTAGAGTTAATCTGCTTTATCATACAATACTAGAGTTAACCTCCTTTATCATACAATACTAGAGTTAATCTGCTTTATCATACAATACTAGAGTTAACCTCCTTTGTCATGGGTACAGGTACCAATACAATACTATAGTTAACCTCCTTTATCATACACTACTAGAGTGAACCTCCTTTATCATACACTGCTAAAGTTAACCTCCTTCATCATACAATACTAGAGTTAAACTTCTTTATCATACAATACTAGAGTTAACCTCCTTTATCATAGAATACTATAGTTAACCTCCTTTATCATACAATACTAGAGTTAAACTCCTTTATACAATACTAGAGTTAATCTCCTTTATACAATACTAAAGTTAACCTCCTTTTTCATACAATTGTCTGTAGAGCAGTAGGCGTTCTCCTATGCAGACTGTCTCTCTCTAGTTACCCCACCATAGACAGTCTCAGACAACCCTCAGAGGAGAGTGGGTGGCGGTGGTTTTGGGGTTGTAGACGTTCAACTCTACAAGTACAGTTCTCATGTCTCATGTTATATTCTACTATATTTGTTCATTCATGTCAACCTCAATAAATGATTGCAGTTTTGTTTGGGAATCCATATGAACGTTTTTTCAGTGTATGGGGTAATGCAATGCTATGTGATCATGATGCTACACCGCTCACCTCTACCCACATGGTCCAGATGGCTTGGTTGGTGGGAGCATAGTGCTGGCAACACCAGGGTTGTGGGCTCCATTCCCAACACAGTCACATACTGTATGAATGTGTTAACTGTGACGGTAGGTCACTCTGGATAAAGACATCTGGTAAAACGACCATATTACCACACAACAGAGACTATCCATATACAATAACATCTCTATCAGTTGCAGCCTAATACACAGGACCTAGGCATTAGGTATCATGGACAGGGGATGTTCTGAAAACAGTGCAGCTTACAGCCATGTAAAGAGGGCCAGTAAGAAACAAGTGAAGGAGTACGGATGTATAGAGAGGGAGAGCATGTGACAGAAGAGAGATACTCAGGCCCCACGGTCTCTCATCCCTCCATCCACATTTCAGAAGAGGGTAATGGTGAAATATGATCCTCTGTACATAGAGACAGCTATTGTACTGTAGATATCAGCTGGCTGACTGACAGAGAGATGGGGAGAGAGAGAGGGGGAGAGGTGGGGAGAGAAATAGGGGTTTGAGAGAGATGGGGATAGCAAGAGAGAGACACATGGGGGAGAAACAGACTGAGAGACAATGGGAGAAGTGTAAAGATAGGGGAGTACAATTGGGGAACTGATGAGACAGCCTGACGCCGCTGTCTCATCAGCTCCTCTGGCAGCCATTAGTCAGCCTTGGAGCTGTATGGAACAGTGAGGGAGTTGGATCACAGAACTGTAACTTACACACGCTGGGGCACATGGGATGGATGCCCAAATATGGTCCCCCTTCAAATAACATTATCCCAACAGATTAAAAAAAACATAAATACACCACTGACTGCAAACTGACTGTCAAAAACCAGCGCATCAACCCTCCCTCCTCAGCCTTTTTAATCTCATCTGAGTCTGCCTCAACACAAGACAATAAAACACACCAAACATAACCTGCAGGTCCTATAGCCTGCAGGAGAAACCTCAGAGGTGCGGTGAGGGGAACCTTTAAATCATCTTTTCTCTTTAAGTTTTGGAATTCTGCTTCTTCACAGGTAGTTAGCTGCCGTAAGTGGGTCTCCCTCTCGTGCAGCAGCCCCAGCGAGCCGATCCCTGAGGGGCTGCTCCCTAAGCGCTGCAGGTGTTTCAGAGAAAGGACCAAACAAGCCGAGGGCGGCATGATAGATGAACGAGGCAATGGTGGAGAGATAATTGAATTATTAATAGGCAGAGTCGAGGCGGTTTGTGGTGCTAATTTGTCTGGCGGAAGGGTGGAGGTCTCTCTCTCCTCTTTCTCTCCCGTTGTCTCTTTCTCTATCGCTCTCTTTCTTCTGGCTGAATGCCGGCGGTGTCAGAGCTAGACCTGATGAGCCGCTCTTGATCTCAGGGCGGCACCGATCTCAGCAGGGAGACAATGCCTGACGCCGCTGTCTCATCAGCTCCTCTGGCAGCCATTAGTCAGCCTTGGAGCTGTATGGAACAGTGAGGGAGTTGGATCACAGAACTGTAACTTACACACGCTGGGGCACATGGGATGGATGCCCAAATATGGTCCCCCTGCTGCTGCAACTTCCTCTCCATCCATAGCCTGACTGCTATCTGTATCGTCTTATATCTCCGGGCTATAGAAAGATCAAGAATACAGAAATTGAGAGCTATTTCCATAAACAACTGAATTACTACTTAACTGTAGGATGCAATTCTTTAAAGCCTCTTTTTTTGTGACAACGCCGTCCATGAGGTGGTGGTCGTAATCAGGTTTTATATAATCTTCATATCCTGAATTCCAAAGTCATTTTGAATCAAGTGCCTTGCAGAGGACAATTGAAATGACAAACACAGACATTTTTTCGAAAGCATCTCACAATGTCTGTGTCAGACTGTTCCCCTCAGAGATAATATAATCAAGTGTCACATAAACTGGGTTGTGTTCCATAGTGCACGGCATAGAAAATATTTTTCAACGGAAAACCGAAAACAAACATTTCTTATTGGGCAAGTCCAGGTAGTCCCTCCTTGTTTCAGTTCGATTTTATTTATTTCATCACATTCTCAGTGGGTCAGAAGTTTACATACACTCAATTAGTATTTGGTAGCATTGCCTTTAACTTGGGTCAAATGTTTTGGGTAGCCTTCCACAAGCTTCCCACAATAAGTTGTGTGAATTATTGGCCCATTCCTCCTGACAGAGCTGGTGTAACTAAGTCAGGTTTGTAGGCCTCCTTACTCGCACACGCTTTTTCAGTTCCGCCCACAAATTTACTATAGGATTGAGGTCAGGGCTCTGTGATGGCCACTCCAATACCTTGACTTTGATGTCCTTAAGCCATTTTGCCACAACTTTGGAAGTATGCATGGGGTCAATGTCCATTTGGAAGACCTATTTGCGGCCAAGCTTTAACTTCCTGACTGATGTCTTGAGTTCAATATATCCACATCATTTTTCTCCGTCATGATGCCATCTATTTGGTGAAGTGCACCAGCCCTCCTGCAGCAAAGCACCCCACAACATGATGCTGCCACCCCCGTGCTTCAAGGTTGGGATTGTGTTCTTCGGCTTGCAATCCTCCCCCTTTTTCCTCCAAATATAACAATGGTCATTATGGCCAAACAGTTCTATTTTTGTTTCATCAGACCAGAGGACATTTCTCCAAAAAGTACGATCTTTGTCCCCACGTGTAGTTGCAAACCATAGTCTGGCTCTTTTATGGCTCTTTTATGGCGGTTTTGGAGCAGTGGCTTCTTCCCTGCTGAGCGGCCTTTCAGGTTATGGCGATATAGGACTCGTTTTACGGTGGATATAGATAATTTTGTACCTGTTTCCTCCAGCATCTTCACAAGGTCCTTTGCTGTTGTTCTGGGATTTATTTGCACTTTTCGCACCAAAGTACGTTCATCTCTAGGATACAGAACGCGTCTCCTTCCTGAGCGGTATGAGCGGCTGCGTGGTCCCATGGTGTTTATACTTGCGTACTATTGTTTGTACAGAAGAACGTGGTACTTTCAGGCATTTGGAAATTGCTCCCAAGGATGAACCAGACTTTTTTTTCTGAGGTTTTGGCTGATTTCTTTTGATTTTCCCATGATGTCAAGCCAAGAGTCACTGAGTTTGAAGGTAGGCCTTGAAATACATCCACAGGTACACCTCCAATTGACACAAATTATGTCAATTAGCCTACCAGAAGCTTCTAAAGCCATGACATCAATTTATGGAATTTTCCAAGCTGTTTAAAGGCACAGTCAACATATTGTATGTAAACTTTTGACCCACTGGAATTGTGATACAGTGAATTATAAGTGAAATAATCTGTCTGTAAACAATTGTTGGAGAAATTACCTGTTTCGTGCACAAAGTAGATGTCCTAACCGACTTTCCAAAACTATAGTTTGTTGACAAGAGTGGTTGAAAAACGAGTTTTAATAACTCCAACCTAAGTGTATGTAAACTTCCCACTTCAACTATATCTCCATTTCTATCTTTTTATATTGGGGGATTTGTGTGTATTGTTTTTTATTGTTAGGTATTACTGCACTGTTGGAGCTAGAAACACAAGAATTTCACTACACCTGCGATAACATCTGCAAATATGTGTATGCAACCAATAAAATTGGATTTGATTCGGTGTGTATTTGTGTACGTGCACATGTGTGTGTGTGTTTGCGTGCGTGCGCATAAGTGTGTGTGTGTGTGTGTGTGTGTGTGTGTGTGTGTGTGTGTGTGTGTGTGTGTGTGTGTGTGTGTGTGTGTGTGTGTGTGAGAGAAGCAAATGGCCACAGTCCATAGCCTCTGGAGACTGCTTAGTCTGCACAGTGAGTGTCTCTGGGTGATGTTCCT